>NC_090172.1:36505685-36510685 GCF_024679245.1 Pseudorasbora parva
GGGACTTCCCAATGGGTACAAAAGCTTATAAATCAGACAGAATGAGTTCTTTTGAAAAGGTGAAAATGCAGAAAGTTGTGTGATGGGTAGGTTTTGGGGTAGGAGCAGTGTAGGAGGACAGAATATGGTTTGTACAGCATAAAAACCATTATGTCTATGGTGAGTCCCTAAACAGATAGTGAACCAGACATGAGTGTGTGTGTGTGTGTGTGTGTGTGTGTGTGTGTGTGTGTGTGTGTGTGTGTGTGTGTGTGTGGGGTGGGGTGGGGGGGGGATGGGCTGAACTGATAAGAGTTGCCTGCAGCATACTTTAGCATTACTAGTGTGTGTGTGTGTGTGTGTGTGTGTGTGTGTGTGTGTGTGTGTGTGTGTGTGTGTGGGGTGGGGTGGGGGGGGGATGGGCTGAACTGATAAGAGTTGCCTGCAGCATACTTTAGCATTACTAGTGTGTGTGTGTGTGTGTGTGTGTGTGTGTGTGTGTGTGTGTGTGTGTGTGTGTGTGTGTGTGTGTGTGTGTGTGTGTGTTCTTTTTTCTAGCCTGGTGGGGACTTCAACCTGAATGCACACAGACTCATGGGGACACGTGTCACTGATTTCTACAGTGAGTGTGTGTGTGTGTGTGTGTGTGTGTGTGTGTGTGTGTGTGTGTGTGTGTGTGTGTGTGTGTGTGTGTGTGTGTGAGAGAGAGCCACTCTTCTGTCTAAAAAGATTACCTCTCAATGCTGTGCTTTGGCCTGCATTAAAGGATTAAACATATTATTCTGGGTTTGAATAAAAAAATTCATGTATAAAACCAGTTTATTTGTAGGGCATTGACAATATTGTTTTATATAATTAGTTAAATAATTGTGTTAATACCAATAATTATTAATAAAAACATATAAATATAAAAAAACATTACTAACAAAAGAAAAAACACATTTAATTGTCTTTAAAAAGAAAAGGAAAAAATAAGTAGTGTGTGTAACTTAAAAATGAGAAGAATAATGCCTTTTGTTTAAGGACAAAAATGAGAACCAATGAGCTACCGGCATATAGAATAACCAGAAGGTGAGAGTGTAGCCTTATTTAGTAACCAGGTTGGATATGTCCTAGGAACACTGTTTTGAAGATAAAACTATTGTTGTTATTGCAAAACAGTGAAATAAAAACAATGATCTCTCACTGTTTAGATTTTGTGTCTGTCATTCCCCTTCCCCCTCACTCTCCCTCTCTCAGGATCACTCTATGTGTGTGTGTGTGTGTGTGTGTGTGTGTGTGTGTGGAGGGGTCTCTCTCACTCTGTGTGTCGCCTTGTTTCTTGTTTTTCATAATTTAACCATTTCATATCATAGGCTATCAGCAATATCTATCACTTTATTGTGAAAAATAAGTTTAAAAAAATGTATTGTATATATATTGAGCTGCAAAAAATACATTTGCACATAATTGAAAGTGATGTCCTAATACTTTTAATTGTTTTCTATAACATGGGCTTTAAAGAAGGTCATGCGCTGTGTTTGCAAAGATCACGTATGACACCTCTTTAAACTAATTATTTATTGATAAAATTCAAATGGATAAAAAAAAAATTCACATGATCTTATAAAAGTGGCTGTTTATAATAAACTTCTATTAATTTTATGCACGCATATTACTCTTACCTGACACTGATATTAAAATCATTGTTGCGGTCTCTGTGATTTGGCTTAATTTATTTTTAAGAGAAGTGTAAGGATAATATAACTTCAGCATTTGGACAGTATTCTGCACTCATTTGAAATTGACATTTGACATCACCTGACATAAAATTAAAGAATAAAATGTAATTGATCTCAGAGATGTGAGTGTTGTGGTTCCTGGTCATAGCAGCACCAGTTGCTGCAGTTAATGAGGTGAATTCAAATGAATTTGACATAGTCCCATTATTTATTTTTTCCCATATTAAATGCCTTTTGCATGCTGTGCACAGTTAAGCTGATGCCACCGGGGTGGCGGTGCCCCCGGCTTGGGCCCGTCATCGCTGCTCGCAGCTTTAATTAGGGCCCAAGCCCTGAAAGGGCGAAGAGCCCTATTGTTCTTCTAAGGATTATTAGGGCCCAAGCCCTGAAAGGGCGCAGAGCCCTATTGTTCTTCTAAGGATTATTATTATTATTATATATTATTATTTTTTTTACCGACTATTTGGGCATTTTTGGGACCCTTCCCATGCTCGAAAACTCTTGAAACTTTGCACACGCATCAGAATGCGCGGCCATCAGGGCCGGGCTGAGGCTGGGACCCGGGCGTGGCAGGGGGGCTCGACAGCGCCCCCTAAAGTGGGGTCTGAAAACGGGGTCTATAAATCAAACCGACTTGCACGTACATATATGAAACTCGGTACACATATAGAGCTCATCGGGCCGAACAACTTTCGTGCTCTAAGTTATGCGTCAGCCCAACAGGAAGTGAGCTATTAGGGGTTGTTGAACGCATGCTGTGGAACGCATGCTGTGGAATTTGCGATACTCCTCCTAGACGATTCACCCGATCAGCACCAAACTCGGTCAGCGTGAAGTCAACACACTGAGGTTGCCAAATTGCGAGCAACTTTTTGATATCTCAAACGGTTTGGCCGTGGCGAAGAGACGAATTTATGGCGAGAAAAGGGAAACAGGAAGTGTGTTATAACTTCTGCATACATTAATTCATTTTGATGAAACTTCAGATGTGTGTTCGTTGTAGGAGGCCGATCACATGGATATGACTTTTGTGAGTCAAAGTTATAGCGCCACCAACTGGCAGCAGGAAGTGTGTCACTTTCAAAATTGCTTTAAATCCCCATCTTATTTTCATCCGATTCACTTCAAACTTCATCAGTATAATGTCAAAACATGGCAGATATAGACATATGAATGGATTCCTGATTCTTGAAATACTGTTGTCATGGCAACGTGTCAAAGTCTAATAATCTTTTTATGTGTTTTTGAGACTCTTAGCATGCTTGAAATTGCATGAAACTCAACACACACATCTGACATGCTGTCCAGAAGATGTAAGCAAAGATTCAGAAACGGGCGTGGTAGAGGGGCTCAATAGCGCCATCTTTTGTCCAAAGTGGGGGGTTAGTTTTATCTACAGTCACCAAACTCGGTATATATATTGTACTTTTCGAGCCGGACAACTTTCTAATTTACTGTCATTAGCTCTGACCAACAGGAAGTCAGATAATTTGGTTGGAAGATAACAAGAAGTCGAAAGCGAGCTCTGAGTTTTTACCCTCTCCTCAAAAGCGATTCATTCAATCTCCTCCAAACTCGGACAACATGAAGTAAATATACAGAAGATGCTAAAATGCGAACGGTTATTGGATATCTCAAACGGTGTTTCCGTAGCAAAAGCCTAAAAAACACAAAATAAGAACACAAGTGCCTGGTTCATAAATAAGGCTATACTCCCACCTGCTGGTTATTCTATATAGCACACTGTGTTTTTTTTTCATTTTTTTTTTTTCAACACATGCTCTCCCTTAAATGTCCAGTAGAGGGCAATATTGTATAAGTTTTCAAGCAAAAAAAACTTGCCTCTGTGTGTGTGTGTGTGTGAATGGTTTTCTAGCCTGGTGGGGACTTCAACCTGAATGCACAAAGACTCATGGGGACTTCCTAATGGGTACAAAAGCTTATAAATCAGACAGAATGAGTTACTTTGAAAAGGTGAAAATGCAGAAAGTTGTGTGATGGGTAGATTTAGGGGCAGGGGCAGTGTAGGAGGACAGAATTAATGTTTTGTACAGCATAAAAACCATTACGTCTATGGTGAGTCCCCAGAAAGATAGTGAACCAGATATGAGTGTGTGTGTGTGTGTGTGTGTGTGTGTGTGTGTGTGTGTGTGTTTGTGTGTGTGTGTGTGTGTGTGTGTGTGTGTCTGGCTGTGTGTATGTGTTGTGGATGGGGGAATGGGGGAGGGGCTGAGCTGATTTGAGTTCCCTGCAGCATACTTCAGCATTACTAGTGTGTGTGTGTGTGTGTGTGTGTGTGTGTGTGTGTGTGTGTGTGTGTGTGTGTGTGTGTGTGTGTGTGTGTGTGTGTGTGTGTGTGTGTGTTGTTCTAGCCTGGTGGGGACTTAAACCTGAATGCACACAGACTCATGAGGACTCGTGTAACTGTAGGGACCTAAACTGAGGTCCCAATGGGTACAGAAGCTTATAAATCAGACAGAATGAGTTCTTTTGAAAAGGTGAAAATGCAGAAAGTTGTGTGATGGGTAGATTTAGGGGTAGGAGCAGTGTAGGAGGACAGAATATATGGAGTGTACAGCATAAAAACCATTACGTCTATGGTGAGTCCCCAAAAAGATAGTGAACCAGACATGAGTGTGTGTGTGTGTGTGTGTGTGTGTGTGTGTGTGTGTGTGTGTGTGTGTGTGTGTGTGTGTGTGTGTGTGTGTGTGTGTGTGTGTGTATGTGTGTGTGTGAGAGAGAGAGAGAGAGAGAGAGAGAGAGAGAGAGAGAGAGACACTTTTCTGTCTAAAAAGATTACCTCTCAATGCTTTGGCCTGCATCAAAGGATTAAACGTATTATTCTGGGTTTGAATAAAAAAATAAATGTATAAAACAAGTTTATTTGTAGGGCATTGACAATATTGTTTTATATAATTAGTTAAATAATTGTGGTAATACAAATAATTATAATTAAAAAAATATAAATATAAAAAAAATTACCCCCCCTCTCCCTCTCTCAGGATCACTCTGTGTGTGTGCGTGCGTGTGTGTGTGTGTGTGTGTGTGTGTGTGTGTGTGTGTGTGTGTAGGGGGTCTCTCTCACTCTGTGTGTGTGTCACCTTGTCTCTTGTTTTTTCATAATTTAACCCTTTCATTTCATAGGCTATCACAAATATCTATCACTTTATTGTGAAAATAAGTAAAACAAAAACATATATTATATCTTTAATTAAATACTGGTCTTCTGAACTTACAAAATTTTGAGCTGCAAAAAATACATTTGCACATAATTGAAAGTGATATCCTAATACTTTTAAT